>NC_038043.1:24600996-24610996 GCF_002211085.1 Panicum hallii | reverse complement strand
GGCCAACGGCCCAACAGACGGTGACACAGCACCCTAACAGTTTCTGGATGCCCACTTGTGTCGACGATTCCCATCGACTCAGAAGGAATTTTGAGGTGGGACTGGTGCCATTGGAATCTCTATGAAATTCTGGTTCCATCCATATCTAGAATGTCCAAATTCAACTCCGTATGTGGCCAGGGCATCAATTTTGGTGAAGTCAGTTTTTGGAATCTGAGGTGGAGTCGAAGTCAAGTTGGACATGGACTCCTCCTTGGTGTGGACGTCCTAGCTCCTCCTCCTTGACTCCTTGGCCATCTCCAAGTCCTTACTGGTTCTCTCCATTGTTCCTAATCAATAAAATATGCATGGAACCAAGGATAAGTTCTGGAAAATAATTGATAAGGTTAGAACGTACCTGGAGATCCAACTGTCGCGCACGTGCTCTAGTGATCGGTCCTTGCATTGTATGTAAAGGAGAGATGTCCTCATCATCCTCCCCCTCTTGAATTGGAGTCATCCTCGACTCAAGCTCATCTTCCTCACCCAAGTATATATTCAAATCTGAAATGTTAAATGTGGGACTAACCCCAAACTCGGGAGGCAACTCAAGTTTATATACATTGTCATTTATCTTCTCAAGAACCTTAAAAGGTCCAGCAACACGTGGCATGAGTTTGGACTTTCTCAAATTCGAAAACCTATCTTTTCTCAAATGAACCCACACCAAATCACCGGGTTCCAATTTTACCTCCTTCCTACCTTTACTAGCAGCAATTCGATACCTTTCATTCATTTTTCAATTTGCAACTTAGTAATTTCATGCAACTTAAGAATAAATTCAGAACGTTGTGTAGCATCTAAGTTCACAAGTTCAAAAGGTGATAAAGGTAGCAAATCAATTGGAGCACAAGGATTGAAACCATATACTACCATAAACAGACTTAACTTGGTTGTGGAGTGAATAGATCTGCAATAAGCAAACTCAATATGTGGCAAACACTCCTCCCACAACCTCAAATTATCTTTCAAAACAGCCCGCAACATAGTAGACAAGGTACGATTAACTACCTCCATTTGCCCATCAGTTTGTGGATGACAAGTAGTAGAAAACAGCAACTTTGTTCCCAATTTATACCATAAAGTTCTCCAAAAATGGCTCAAAAACTTAGCATCCCTATCAGAAACAAATCATTAAAGAAGATAAATGACAAATCAGCAACATGTGAAGTATTGTCGGTCTTGTAACAGAGTATAAAATATGCCATTTTAGAGAAACAGTCAACAACCACAAAGACACTATCCCTCCCCCTCTTTGTTCTAGAAAATCCTAAAATAAAGTCCGTAGAAATATCCTCCCAAGGTACATGAGAAACAAGAAGAGGCATATAAAGACCATGCGGATTAAGTCGAAACTTAACTTTGTTGCATGTGGTGCAACGTGAGACGTAGCGCTCCACATCACGCTGCATCCGTGGCCAAAAGAAGTGAGCGGCCAGCACGTCCTCCGTCTTTTTAACATCAAAATTTCCTATCGAACCACCGCCATGCGCTTCCTGCAACAGCAAAAGACGAACGGAGCTAGCTGGAACACACAGCTTGTTAGCACGATAGAGAAGACCTTCACCAACAGAAATTTTTTCCACGATCTTCCCTCTCTATAATTTTCAAAAGCATCTTTGAAGTCCAAATCAGTAGCATATAATCCCTTTATGGTCTCTAAACCAAAGATTTTATGAGAAAGTTGGGACAGCATGGTATAACGTCTAGATAAAGCATCGGCAATCACATTGTCTTTCCCTTTCTTATGTTTAATGATGTAAGGAAATGACTCTATGAACTCAATCCATTTAGCATGACATTTGTTCAGATTAGCTTTCCCTTTAAGGTACTTCAAAGATTCATGATCCGAATGTATGACAAATTCTTTAGACCATAGGTAATGTTGCCAAGTTTGTAAGACTCGCACTAAAGCATAAAGTTCTTTGTCACATGTAGAATAATTCAATGAAGGACCATGCAATTTTTCACTAAAGAATGCAATAGGTTTACCTCCTTGTATGAGCACTCCTCCAATGCCAATCCCGCTTGCATATCACTCAAGTTCGAAGGTCTTTTCAAAATCAGGAAGTTGCAGCAATGGTGCTTGTGTGAGCTTCGATTTGAGAGCATCAAAAGCTTGTTGTTGTGCTGGTCCCCATTGAAACGGCACTCCATTCTTTGTCAACCCATGGAGAGGTGCTGCAATGGTGCTAAAATCCCGCACGAAACATCGGTAAAAACCTGCAAGATCAAGAAAACTTCAAACCTGCGTGACCATAGTCGGAAGTGGCCAGCTTGTGATGGCAACAATCTTTGTCTCATCCACCTCAATGCCTGCAATATAACAACATAACCAAGAAAAGACACACGATCGGTGCAAAAGGTGCACTTCTCAAGGTTACCAAATAAACGTGCATCGCGCAAGACATTAAAAATAGCATGCAAATATTCAAGATGTGCATCATATGACTTGCTGTAAATAAGGATATCATCAAAATAAACTATCACAAATTTACCAATGAAAGCACATAAAACCTCATTCATCAATCTAATGAAAGTGATGGGTGCATTAGTTAAACCAAAAGGCATGACTAACCATTCATAAAGAGCAAACTTGGTTTTAAAGGCAGTTTTCCATTCATCCCATAAAGTCATATGAATCTGATGATATCCACTACGTAAATCAATCTTGGAGAAAATAATAGAACCACTCAACTCATCAAGCATGTCATCCAAACGAGGAATACGATAGCGATATCGAATGGTAATGTTATTGATGGCTCGACAATCAACACACATGCGCCAAGTGCCATCTTTCTTAGGAACCGAAAGAACAGGAACAGAACAAGGACTAAGGCTCTCACGAATGTACCCGCGGTCCAGAAGGTCTTGGACTTGTCGCTGAATTTCCTTAGTCTCATTGGGGTTGGTCCTGCAGGCGGCACGGTTTGGCAAGCTCGCCCTAGGAATCAAGTCAATCTTGTGCTCAATGCCTCGCACATGTGGTAATCCAGGGGGTAGCTCCAATGGAAAGACATCCATATACACCTGCAAAAGGTTAGCAACAGCAGGTGGCAAAGCAATGGACGTGACCTCAATGCAATATAAAGCATGTTTGCACACTAAAGCATAGCAAGGTCCAATGGAGGCAGATAACTCATCAAGGTCAGATGTAGTTGTAAACAAAATAGGATTTTTTAACTTGATAGGTTGCCAACTTTTAGAATTGAAAATACCCTTTTGTTTAGCATTATTCTTTTTCTCATTCTCAAATTGCACAATTTTAGTGAGAGTCATTGGCAGCAACACAATTTTCTTACCCTTATGCATGAGAGTATACTTATTAGATCTACCATAGTGAATAGCATCAGTATCAAACTCCCAAGGACGTCCCAATAAAAGAGAGCAAGCATCCATAGGCACCACATCAAAATCAGCAAAGTCATCGTAAGACCCAATTGAAAAATGTATCCTTGCTGTTTTTGTTACCTTTACCTTATCATTGTTGTTAAACCATTTAATGTGATAAAGATGTGGATGCTCCCGCGTGGTCAAGCCAAGCTTCTTGACCACCTCAACGTTCACCAAATTGTTATAGCTACCTTCATCAATGATTGTATGCACACGGCAGTCCTTGATGACAAGAAACATGTTGAAAAGGTTGTGACATTGGCGTTTGTCGTCCTCTCCCACCGTGGTGCTCAAAGCTTGGTGCACAATTAAGGTTCTGTAGTTGTTGGTCACAGATGTACCAAGAACCTCCTCAGCACTGTCATCGGAACCTGAAATGTTGGCTGCAATAATATTTTCATCTTCAATATCAGAAGCACTAGCAACCCACCGTCAGCAGTAGCAATGATGGTCCATTTGCTAGGGCAATCTCGCTGCATATGGCCAAATCCCTGGCAGCGGTGGCACTTGATGTCGGATGTGTGACCAGTGGAAGTGTTAGCCTTTGCTGCAACACCAGGAGGAGTCTGTGACTTACTGCCATGGCGTGAAGGTGTTGTTCCGCCGCTGCTGTTGGTGGTCCTGCAGTTCTTTTCTGCCAACATAGCAAGTTGAAACAAACATTGTATAGAATGATATTCCTTATAATCAACTATGTCCTGAATCTTATGCCGCAAGCCCCCATAAAACCTTACAATCTGGTATTTCTGATCCTCAACTATCCCACAACGAAGCATACCCTTCTGCAACTCTTGGTAGTACTCTTGGATAGACATGTCACCCTGATCAAAGCGTTGTAATTTCTTACGAAGATCATGTCTATATGATGGAGGAACAAACCTAGTGCGCATCTCTTCTTTTAACGCAGTCCATGTCTGTGGGGCATTACGTGCATTGACAAGTTCATTCCACCAAATGATAGTGAAATCTTTAAACTCACTAGTGGCTTGCCTAACTCTATGATGCTTAGGAATAAGATAGGAGCTAAATTTCTATTCTACCATCATCTCCCAAGCCAAGTAAGTCTCAGCATCATAAGATCCATAAAACGGTGGATTAGAAAACTTAATCTTAGCATAAGGATCATTATCTTGCTCAGGAACATGAGGACGATGCCTACCATTACCTCCCATACCTTGATGATGACGTAGAAGGCGACGGTGCTGTTGTGCATCAACCTTGTCATCGTTGAACTCGTCCTCTGTGTCGTTGTGAGCATGGCCGCTGGCAGCAGGGACGATGGGGGTTGGAGTATGGTGGGGAAAATGAGCCTCCACCGCGTCCAGCCGTGCGGCAAGACCATCAACACTTGTATGAATCCTCTGAAAGGTGGCTGTTGTAGTGGTCTGGTACTTGTTGAAAGTGTCAATAATCGCCCGCATCATGTCTTTTAGTTCCATATGAGACACGCACTCAGTATCATCCTGAAGTATAGAAGGAGAGGTCTCATCCATCGGCACCTTTCCTTTCATGGTAAGAACAAAAATAAAATGAAGGTAAAAGGTTGTGAACCCTACGACTACACTCTCTGAAGTGAAAGTGGAAAACAAGTAGTAAGATGCGTCTTACCCCGCTCTTACAAGTGTCTTACCAGCACTGGTGGTGGCAAACGATGATCGGTATGATAATACGAAGAGAGTGGGTGTAATTGCAAAGTAACCTGTTCTGCTCGGGAGAAGGTGGAGCTTGGGAAGGCTCAAATGCAGTATATGTATGTGGCACACAAGTTAGTAACAGATAGCAATGCTGAATAAGTGTCCAAAGAACGTGACCTAGTTGCTGGCCTAAAAATGTATTAGAATAGATGTGGCAGCAAGCAAGGAACAAGGATGAAAGATGATGAACAAGAAGGGCAGTATCAGCAAGTATCCAGCAGCTCACACAGAAAAACAACAAATATCCCCCTATTTTGTCTTTTAGCACTAGTAGTAATCTAATTTTTGTTTTTTTGCTTTTGTTTTTTTGATATTTTTTCTCAATCAGGGGCACAAGGGAATGAATAGCCACCAAATATCAGCTCAAACTGATGAAAGATGTGATCGGTACAAATTCAAAAGCGTTTGGAAAAACTGGTGCTAGAACTTCGGAGCCCGAATCAAGTGCCTTCCTGATTTATTTTTAAATTTTTTGAGAACACCCTTCCCGGGGTATGTGCAACTTTTTGAGAGCTTTTCGGGAAAAAAGTTCACCTCAATCGGAGTTCCGAGCGAAAAGTTATGCCCATTTTAAGGAGGACTCTCCGAATTAGGTTTTGCGGCGGTGGAAACTGAATCGGATGCGAATCGGTGGATCGGTGGTGGATGGAAAATTATTTGTAGATTATTTTTTTGTTTTTGTGGAGATGGCAGCGAATGGAAGAAATAAAACTGAACTAAAATAAATCTAAACCAGCAATCAAACTCAACCTAGGACATGAACTCAGAACTACGGACTCCGAAACTAACTTGTGCAAAAGGCTGAGCGAGGGTTGTAGGTAGGAAAGAGTAAAAATTTTTGTGGCTTTTTTGTGGACTATAGGACAGAAACAAAAAAAATCTAAAGGCACACGAGTATGCCTCACAAGCAACCTGATAACTGATACCACTTGATAGGAGGATGACTCCCGATCTTCCGAGAGGTACGCTAAACTTGATTGGTGGAGAACTCGACGTTGATGATCCAAGGCTCCGAACGAACAGAACCTCGCAATCACTACACCACTGCTCCGTTGGTTATCACCCATGTCACATGAATGATCTCACCATGAAGGCTTATCCCTACAAGCGCAATCAAGAACACAAGCAAGAACAGGAGATGCAAGCAAACAACTTGATTACGAGATGGGGTCTCACAAACCGATGAACGATGACACTGTTCTGTGACAGATTGAATCTAAGCAAAACTCAAATCCTATTATGGCAATGGCTATAGAATAAAAAGGAGTTAGGGGCGTGCAAGTCCCCTGAACGCAACCCTAATGGGTTCCTACACGGTACATGGGCCAACGGCCCAACAGACGGTGACACAGCACCCTGACAGATTCTGGATGCCCATTTGTGTCGACAATTCCCATCGACTCAGAAGGAATTTTTAGGTGGGACCAGTGCCATTGGAAGCTCTATGAAATTCTAGTTACAACCATGTGTAGAACGTCCAGATCCGACTCCGTATGTTTTAATTTCGGTGAAGTCAGTTTCTGGAATCCGAGGTGGAGTCTAAGTCGAGTTGGACATGGACTCCTCCTTGGTGTGGACGTCCTAGCTCCTCCTCCTTGACTCCTTGGCCTTCTCCAAGTCCTTGCTGGTCCTCTCCATTGTTCCTAATCAATAAAACATGCATGGAATCAAGCGTAAGTTCTGAAAAACAATTGACAAGGTTAGAACGTACCTAGAGATCCAACTGTCGCGCACGTGCTCTAGTGATCGGTCCTTGCATTGTATGCAAAGGAGAGATGTCCTCATCAGCACTCCCAAGTTCTACCTGCATGACTGACATCGCCTGCAAGGCCAAGTCGCAAACTTACTTGCGCAGCTGAAATTCTAGTAACAGCATCTAGTATGGTCATCGACAGTAACTCCGAGTGCTACCTAGCATCAGACGGGTTTCCATGCCCAAAATTCCGACTACCACAAGTACTAGCATAGTTGTTTTACCACAACCACAACATGCAGTAACCATGGAACAGTCGATGAGGTTACCAGGCCTGCCACGCGATCTAAGTGTATCGCCCAGAGCGGGTAAACCCTGATACGCGTCTAGGGCACCCACGTCGGAAATCCCGACTACTCCAAGCACTAGCGTAGCTGGTTTACCACGACCACTGTCACACCTAGTTTTAGAAAGGAACCGAATGCATCTCATACGTGCGCCAGGATCAAGTTCCACACATATGATAAACAGTACAAGTGTATATCCGAAACAATATCATAACGAAAGAGAGTGCCATAGTACATGACTGAAAGTCTTAATCTTATGCGAAATAATAAACATTTATAATCTAACAGCGGACTTCAACTTCACAGGCAGATGACTGGGAGACATACGCCTAGTACTCTTCAAAATCTTCAGAGAACTCCGGACAATTATCATGTTCTGAGCAGTATTGGTTTTAATAAAGCAAGCATGAATACACTTAAGGTTGGTACTCAGCTAGTGGAGTAAATTATATGACATGCAAGGCCAATAATCAAGGAAAATCTGACATGGTTTGACTGCGATAAGCATTTTTAGTTGATCAAGTTTTATTTAGCAAGCATTAACTAAGTGTAAGTATATACCAACCCTTAAATAAATAAAAGAGATAAGTACAACATCGTGAATAAATAACATCAATTTAGATCATCTTTAAGTTTGATTATCATGTGAGTGTCCAAGCCGCTTTTAACCATGAGCACGGCTGATATATCAATTTTCACTCTGTAGAGGTTGTACACTTTACCCACAATTTGTATTTCCCTTAATGTTCGGGTTTGCAAAGCCCTTAAACACTTCCGAGGCGAGTGGCAGGGATTCACTACGAGGCCTATACAAAGATTCCCAAACTTGTAACAGTCCGCTAAGGTTTCAGGCCGCAGTGGTCATAACTCTCCCTAATGAGGCGATACCTTAGCCAAGGACCATAACCAAAGCATCCAAGAGGACCGAGTTATACCCCATCAACGCACTCCCCTTTTGCCCTTTCGGTAAGACCATTACAAGCTAAAGTTTCTAATTAATTAGCTAAGACCATAGCCATGTAGTATTGTGGTTGCACCATTTTCCTGGATGGTTCTCCATGTTTCAAATAATGCAATGATCTTAATTATCACCATAAAATATTTCAGAACATGAGTAAAACTAGTGTAGCATGATTTCAGGTTATCCAACCAAGTCTAAGTAAAAGCAACTAGCGTAGCTACAACATAAATATAACAACTAGGTTTAATCAAGGAAGTTCAAAAGAAACTAGGCACATCCTTAAATTGGGATCCATCATATTCTAGACACATGCATGCATATAAAGCAAATATGTATATTTAGAATGATATTAGGACCGAAATATGATCAAGGACCACTTACCTTCATCAAAGAACTGCTGCTGCTCCAGAACGTCTTCACAACCTTCCTCTTGTGGACCCTCATACTACGCACTGTCTATCGTAACACACAAGTACATACAAATAAACAAGTACAATAAATAAGAGAATTGTCAACCGGTCCTATCGAAAATAGGATTGACTATGGATTCGAGCCATAGCACATGGTTTCTAAAATCTGTACGATTTTCCCGATCTAAATCGAGCGGGTTTCCATGAAGAAGATCTTGTTCAGCATGTTCTATTCGATACTGGTAGGAGAAGAACCCGACTCGGTATTCTTAAAAAAAGAGGGGAAGCAAAACCAAGTCAAGATGATATGGGTCGCCCCTTCTTCTTACGCCAAAGATCTTACCATTTCCGAAGGAACTGGGGCTACATTTCTTTTCAATTTCCATTCAAGAGTTTCTATCTGTTTCCACGCCCTTTTTTTGAGACCTCGAAACATGAAATGGACAAATTCCTTCTCTTAGGAACACATACAAGAAAAGGATAATGGTAGCCCTCCCATTAACTACTTCATTTTCATTTATGAATTTCATAGTAATAGAAATCCATGTCCTACCGAGACAGAATTTCGAACTTGCTATCCTCTTGCCTAATAGGCAAAGATTGACCTCTGTAGAAAGACTGATTCATTCGGATCGATATGAGGACCCAACTCCGTTGCATTGCCAGAATCCATGTTCCATATTTGAAGCGGGTTGACCTCTGTGCTTCTCTCATGGTACAATCCTCTTCCTGCGGAGCCCCCTTTCTCCTCGGTCCACAGAGAAAAAATGTAGAACTGGTGCCGACAGTTCATCACGGAAGAAAGAACTCACAGAGCCGGGATCGCTACCTAATAGAATAGTACTACTAACTAATACTAATATATAGACATAGATATCTAGAAATAAAAACGAACTAATATATAGATAATCGAAATTGAAAAGAACTGTCTTTTCTGTATACTTTCCCCGTTCTATTGCTACTGCGGGTCTTATGCAATCGATCGGATCATATAGATATCCCTTCAAGACAACATAGGTCATCAAAAGGATCTCGGACGACTCACCAAAGCACGAAAGCCAGTTAGAAAATGGATTCCTATTTGAAGAGTGCCTAACCGCATGGATAAGCTCACATTAACCCGTCAATTTTGGATCCAATTCGGGATTTTTCTTGGGAAGTTTCGGGAAGAAATTGGAATAATATCGATTCATACAGAGGAAAAAGTTCTCTATTGATGCAAACACTGTACCTAGAGGATAGGGATAGAGGAAGAGGGAAAAATCGAAATGAAATAAATAAAGAATAAAGCCAAAAAAATAAGTCGAAGATAGAAGAGCCCAGATTCAAAATGAAGAAATCTCGAAAAGGATCCTTCTGATTCTCAAAGAATGAGGGGCAAGGGGATTGATACCGAGAAAGATTTCTTCTTATTATAAGACGTGATTTGATCCGCATATGTTTGGTAAAAGAACAATCTTCTC